>NC_063058.1:20186796-20199296 GCF_018812025.1 Megalobrama amblycephala
CCTTAATATTTATGGCCATTAATTAATATTTAATTATTTTCATTTTCATTTCACCTGCCTTCGACAAGTGTGGCAAAAATTAGTTTTTGGGTCCGTATGCACATATATGTAAAGATAGCTAAAACAAAAAAATGTTCAAGAAAACAAAATGATCAGGTTCAGTTGACTTTTATTGCAATATAAAGGCAGTCTTATCTTTCAGCTATGAGATTTTCATGAATTTTCATGATCTCAGAATCATTTATTGTGATAAATATCAAAAGAACCCTCTGGCAAACATCTACCTGTATAAATAAGAAAAAATCACTTTTGCTAGCAGCATCTTCCAATAGCGAGCCATCATCAGTTCACCCCAGATCTCATGTCACGTTATGAGGCTAGTGGAGCATAACAGGTGTCTTACAGACCACCAGGGTTCTTTCATTGTTCTTCTGTTGCTTGGCTGTGGTCCTGTTTCTTTAGAGTATGAACAAAGGTTAGTCTGGGTCAGTGAGCACAGTGGCCTGCCTGGAATCACTAAGTAAAGAGGACATGGTGCTCAATGCTCTCTCTGAAGCTGTCTCGTTTGGACAGAACTGGAAGCCTTTGTCCTGTTGGAACTAAAACTAAGCTCACTCAAGTGACTGGGTTAGAAGGTTGAGTTAAAGGAACAAGTTTCCAATTATTATCTGAAATTGAGTTCCATGGCTGAATTGCACTTAGTATGTGTCAGTGGACATATGAAATGTGGGTTTGTTACCTCATTTAGCATTAATGGAATGACCAATCAGCATCCCAGACCTGAACTGTCCATTTTATTAGAAAATTAGTTAGCCAAAAATGAAAATTCTGTCACCATTTAGCAAGACATAAGGTGGAGTGTGTCAGAATTTAACAACTTTTATCTGCAAATTCTATCACAGTAGAGCCTTTTACGTTCTTTATTGGAATCTATGATTCCATGGAGAACCTTTTACATCCATGGAATCTTTTCAATGCACAAAAGGTTCTTTATTGTTGGAAAAAGGTTCTTTACACTATGGTTCTTTTAAGAACTGACTACTGAAAGGTCTTTTGGGGAAGCCAAAATGATTCTTCTGTTGTATTGCTACAGTACCCCCCTTTTGTAACCTTTTTTTTTTTTTTTTTTTTGTATCCTTTTCACAAATAATTTTAAGGTTGTAATTCAACAGAATTTTTGCTATTTTCACCTGCCACATTCACAGACTTATATTCAAAGACTGCATAGCAACACCTTGGTAACAATACCCTAGTCAATCAACTTTCACACCACTCATACTTTCTTCATAAAACATAAAAATTAGTTTGCTGTTGTAGTAATGTTTCTCATGTATTTTCTTTTCAGGAGAGCGCTGTGAGGTGAACACACGCTCAGGCCGCTGTGTCCCAGGTGTGTGTAAGAATGGAGGCAGGTGTGTGGACCTGCTGGTGGGAGGTTTCCTGTGCCAGTGTCCTGACGGCGAGTACGAGAAGCCCTATTGCGAGATGACCACACGCAGCTTCCCTGGCCAGTCCTTCGTCACCTTCAGAGGCCTGAGGCAGAGATTCCACTTCACCCTCTCCTTCATGTCAGTAAACCCTCTAGAGTTACTCCATCAATCACTTCATCCACCCATCCATCCACCCATCCATCTATGCACTTAACTCTCTAGCCAACAATGTCTATTAGCTGAGGGTTATCATTATTTAAAATATAATTATATCTGAATACTATTAAAATAAACAGATCTTATTATAAATAATAAATAATAAATGTTATTAATAAGATAATATTTTAATACTTTTAAAATAAGAGATTTTAAATAATAATATCTAAAATACTTTTCATTAATAAAAAAAAAATATATTCCATAATAAACAATAAAATTATACATATTATTAATAAAAATAATGCAATGTTTTCTATTTGTATTTAGATCTATTCAAATAAGAAAATATTATAGTAAATAATAATAATAAATAAAATGATTAATTTTATTAATAAAAATAACCTATTTAAATTTTAATACTCAAATTTATTTTACATTTTAGTCCAGTTTTAGTTATTTGGTTTCAGTAGTTTCAGTTTAGCTTTTATTATTTTGACATATTCTTATATTTATTTTTATATCACGTTTAGTTAATTACGCCTGATTCTCGTGCAAATCTTGTGCAGTCGTGTCCTGGGAAAATGTCCTGCAGGGAAACTAACATTTTCTAAGCGTTAAACCTCTACAACGTCTCCTCACTTTCGCATTATAGCGTTTATTAATTACTATGTAACTGATCTAGCAAATTAGACACCGGTGCATACCAACACAAGTTCTTCTCATGGCAAACATAAAAACAGGATGCCGCGTGCGGTGAGGCATCTTTGTTCGTACTTCCTGTGAGTCTACCCCTTTGCCATGTGCTATCTGACACCTCTCCCTGCAAAAATCCCAGGTGCCCTCACCACAGGGCCAACTGAGATACCAGAGGTTGGCAAACATCAGAGTATCAGTTTCCCCCGTCCATTACAACGTCATTACCTCTAGCTGTGTCTCTTGGCAGCTTTTATCACTTCCTTTTCCTCCACTCCCTATCTTTTTTTATTCTTCTGTCAAGTATGCATGTTTTTGTTGTGAGTGATCTTAGGATTTTCCTGGGCTTTTGATCCGTGGATCAGAAATTAATATTCATTAAAATAGAATGTCTGATGAAAATATGATAAATCTGGTGTAAAAAAAAAGAAAGAAAGAAAAAAGTTTGAACCTATTTTTGTTTTTTGGTTTTGTGTGGTTTTGTTTTATGTTTTTTTTTTTTTTTTTTTGGTTTGGTTTTGTTTGTTTTGGTTTGGTTTTGTTTGGTTTTGTTTGTTTTGGTTTTGTTTTGTTTTGTTTTGTTTTGTTTTGTTTTGTTTGTTTTGGTTTGGTTTTCTTTACACTATCAAACAAGCTAATAATTATGCATTAAGGTTTGAATTGAACAAGCTAATTATGATGCATTAAGGTTTTTAATATTGTTTTTTTTTTTTTTTTCATAGGTTTGCTACCAGGGAGAGAAACGCCCTGCTGCTGTATAATGGCAGGTTTAATGAAAGGCATGATTTCATTGCGATTGAAATTGTTGAAGAGCAAATCCAGCTGACCTTCTCTGCTGGTAAGTAGTTGAATTTCATCTCTAAGCGGCACCATTCAATAAAAAATACTACAGTATTTTCCCTCTGAGATAATTTATTTAGTTTTAATATAAAATTAATTTAAAATAATTTATTTTTGTTTTGTTTGTTTGTTTTTGTTTTGTTTTAAGAACAGTACCCAATGTTTTTGCTTAATGAAAGTACCCAAGAAACCAATGCATTTTTTTTCTTTGTGAATGATGTTACCTTCACATAAATTCAAATTTTTTACATTTTTAATCAAATTTTAAACTACATATTTTTTTGTATTGGATCAAGGTGATAATCTGTTTTGTTTTGTGTGTTTTTGTTTGGTTTTGTTTTGTTTTGTTTGTTTGTTTTGGTTTTGTGTGGTTTTGTTTTTTTTGGGTTTGGTTTGGTTTTGTTTGGGGTTTGTTTGTTGTTTTGTTTTGTTGCTCAAACTACAAACAACTGGTTTTAAATCGATTTGAATCTGAACAAAATCTGAACAAGAGTCCTGAATATTCATTTACTGTTTTTGAGTGTCATATCTCAAACATTAGTGCGTATTTGAGCTGTGCCAAAGGAAGCAGGTGGCCAAAGAGCATTAAAACACACTTCCTCTGTCTACCTTTTCCTTTGTTTTATTAAATCTCACACATCAACAAGTGTTACTGTCTAGTCAGTGTGCGTGAAATACCACGTCCCGTCTTTTTAACAGGTCAGAATTGTTTCCAAAGGAAATACGGTAGTGGAATTCATCCCTAGAGCGTCCTATTATGAGCAGATGCTTGTTACGTCTTACCACTGCACTGAGGGTCACCCGTCCACATGAGCTGAGAATAAAGACAGTGAAAGGCATTTCCTCCACTGTCCTGGAATGTGAAACATCAAACAACACAGTGATTCTGGTAAATTATGAACCCTCTGAGGTCAAAGGTCTGTCCCAGCTTACTAGCCATCGCTCAAATTAATTAAGTTGGAGAGAGATATAAACAACTAAGATATTTAACAGTGTATGCACTGAGGGAAAGTGCTGCCATGGGAGGTCCTGACACACCATTATCTCCTCGATAATGATTTACTTATTTTGTCCACTAGACTGGAAAAATGCCACACATATTAAAATACTCAAGGTGCTTCGGAGCCATTTAGTTAGTGTGGAATTTAGTTATTTGGGAGTTGTATTGCATATTATCTATCTATCTATCTATCTATCTATCTATCTATCTATCTATCTATCTATCTATCTATCTATCTATCTATCTATCTATCTATCTATCTATCTATCTGTCTATCTGTCTGTCTGTCTGTCAATCTATCTGTCTATCTATCTATGCAGTAAAAATTAACACTAGCAGAGTTACTGAAAAAAATGGTTTCCTCTTTCCTGTTATTTCTGTTTAGGAGAAACTAAAACCACAGTGACTCCATTTGTATCTGGTGGGGTTAGCGATGGACAATGGCACACAGTACATCTACATTACTACAACAAGGTAAGTCATTTGTACTGAACACAATGAGAATGGGCGGTCAATGTAGTTCATGTGTTTGGAAAGTCAATAGACCTCATTCATGAAGCATTAGCAAAATTAATTGCTGTTTAAATCATTAAATGCATAGATTGTGCAAGGCATTATGTAAGAATGGTTTTACGAACAATTTACACAAATTTGTTCTGCTTGTAAATTTTTTGGTCCTATGCCAGAGAAAGTAAAAATCTCACAAGTCGTGTGTTTCTTGATGAGATCAGTGCCTCTGTGTCCATATTTCATGAAAGAAGACACGTGATATCAGCGGCATCTCTAGCTGTATCAAAGTTCACAATATCTTCTAAGATCTCCGGTAAAAAGAAACATCTTGTATTTCTACGTCTTTGATCCCGTTCAGTTTTTAGACCCTCATATTTCATTTGCTGAAATGCATTTATGAAGTTTGGTGCGTGTGTAATACGTCATGTGTCATGTTTCATGGCCAAAAGCTAGATGTGTCTTCTCTATTACCTGGGTGTCTTGTTACACAGCGTCTCGTTTTTAAGAGTATTTTGTAACCCATAGTGTTAGTATTATTTAATAAGGTATTAAATTCTTGTTTTTCATGTTTTGAAACAAGTAGTTCTCAAGTTTTTTTGTTGTTTGTTGTTGCTGAATTGTGAATACCTGAACATATTGTAGTTACATGAGCAATTAATTCTGCTTGAATGCATTAAGCCCTCATTAACCTCTTCTTATGTTTCTAAGTGACCTTTTAGTAACCTTATTTACATGCAGCCTTACTTTAAAACAGTATTTGTAAAATAAAAAAAGAGATTTTTTTTGCATCTGAGCCTGTGTTTCAGTATTCCTGGATTGAATCATAACTAAGCTTTAGAGAATCTCACTGAGGTCTCTTAAAAAGCAACATTCGTCCCTGAGACAACATGCTGAAGGTTTCTCTTTTTGTTGGGCCATAATAACCTCTACCCAAGTTGCACTAAACAGATGAAAGGCCAACATAAGTTTGAAATCTAACAATGGTTGCATCCAAAATGTGTATAATATAATGTAGTATGTTATGCAAGTTAGCGAGTGTATTATTGGATTGGAGCACTTACATTACATAACACTTGTAAACACTTGTATGGAAGATGAGACTCTAAAGGCGTCTATTTAGATTCAACACCCCTTTTCCCCCCATGCATATGTCGTGTTTGCTCCATTGTGGCTACATCTCCCCCTTAACCCTGCCATTTAACAATTCCAAGTTCAATATAGTCTGATTGGGAACGCAGACAATAGCAGACCCCCTGTTGAGTTAATCTGGGACTACAATGACACACTTGGAGTTTCTAAAAGCACCAGATGGCACACGTTTTTTTCTGCTGCACATGAACATAAAACCACCCGGCCTATTATTGTAAATCTCCAGAATATTTCATGAAATAAAACCATGAAAGATAACCTTGCCATATGGTAAGGTTTTGGTGAAGTAAACTGTGGTAAAAGTACTTGATATAACATAGAGTTTGTTTTGACCCTTAATTAATTTTGAAGTCTGAAAGTTTCTAATAAGATTTGGTTGAATTGTCTGTTATCCATATTGTGAAATGGTGTCTCAAAATCTTTGACCCCATTGATCTTAGCTTTCCAAAGTGCAACCTATGTGTTATTTTGTCTATAGACTCGAGTTGTCTTTGAAGACACTTTCAGATATTTACCTTGAGTAATAATAAGCAAACACAACAGGGCGCAGCTGTAACGTAGTGATG
This sequence comes from Megalobrama amblycephala, assembly GCF_018812025.1. Lineage (NCBI taxonomy): Eukaryota > Metazoa > Chordata > Actinopteri > Cypriniformes > Xenocyprididae > Megalobrama > Megalobrama amblycephala. The sequence continues at coordinate 20,193,144 of NC_063058.1, forward strand.
CTTTGAAGTGTGAGGTCTCTTCATTTTAAAGTGTCTCGGCTAGTGACTGCCTACTGCAATTTTTCCAAACAATCCTTTGATGATAGAAAATTTGGGCATTATTCACAGTTTGGCAGTTAATGTAGTCCTTTATCCCTAATAGTTTGTTGAGACTTCCAGAGATTTTTTAATGTTTTTGAAAGAAGTCTTTTCTGCTCACCAAGGCTGCATTTACTGTATTTGATCAAAAATACAATAAAATCAGTGATACTGAGAAATGTTATTAAAGTTTAAAATAACTTTTTTAATATATTTATTTTCAGTATCATTACTTCAATCTTCACATGATCCTTCAGAAATCATTCTAATTTGCTGATTTGCTGCTCAAGAAACATTATTATTATCAATGTTGCTGCTTAATTTTTTTTGTGGAAACTGTGATACATTTTTTACACGATTCTTTAATGAAGAACAGCATTTATTTGAAAAATAAATCTCATTTGCTGAATAAAATAAATACATTTTGTAACATTATAATTTCCTTTACTGTCACTTTTGATCAATTTAATGCATCCTTGCTGGATAAAAGTAGAGATTATTTTAGAGATTTCTCCACCGATTATTCAGAGTGATATCTGCCGATACTAATAACGATAGTTTGGGGGTTCTGTCTTTCATACCTTCTTTTAAATTAATGATAATTTCATCATAATTAATAATCAATCATTATATTTTTAATTATTATATTTTGAAAGAAATGCAAATAAAAACTTTATTTCTCTCCATTTCATCTACTTGATTTAGATTAACTGGTATCAGTTATAAACATAAACACATTACTCAAATTAATATTAAAACAAATGAACTAAATTCTGAAGATTAAATTAATATTAACTTTCTGAATGTTATTAATTCATATAATTACTATTAATATTGAATATCAAACTGGTCTCTTAGGATTTTCTTTACACAAATTACATTTTTCTTTACACAATTCAGTGCATTTTCCTGCTCTCTTTTGACTGACAGGATATATTGGCCCTGACTATCGGCTGCATCTCATCTTTCTTTCAAAACAAATAATACTGTATTATAAAACCTTTGGAAATACTCATGATAGAAACATTAATTTAAAGAAAACAAAATCAATTGGTGTCTGTGTATTTCTACACTGTGTACACCAGTAATAAATGCTTAGCACATGAAAGTTCATTGCATTTATACATATTTTGTATCTGGAGGACATTTGAACCGTGATAATCAGATGAAATTTGTTTTATAGCCAGTTCTCATACAATTGAGAAGAATCATTAAATACCAACCTGTATTTAGTATATTTTTTGAGCTATTACAATGGCTATTACAATATTGTTGCCTAACCTTTTGTGGCTTATAATACATTTGTTTTCCTATATAAAACAGATCGCTGATTTTATGTTTATGTTTTTTTACTGAATAGTCCATTAGGAAAGGGGAACGTTTAGGCCTCTGAATCCATGAACCATTGTTTTGAACTTTGAAACAAAAAGGCTGATGAGTTACAAGGCTGGAGGTTAATAGCCGTTGTCGGGATTTGTGTGCATGCGTGTTCCTGAGGGCATTGAGCTTGTCATTGAGCTTGTCATTGAGTTCATTTTCATCGTTGGACTCGAGACAGCAGAGATTGTGGGATCATCAAAGGATTACAATAGAAGCGGATCCTTATTATGAGTGGCAGAGGGTTGAGTTGCGGTGACTTCCTAAGGGTCATCAACACTGATCCTGAATCAGTTTTTTTCATGTTTTTTTTCTTACAGATTATTGTGCACCTGATAAAAACTGTAATAGAGATGTGCATCCACTTTAATAGCAGTAGAAACATGATATTTGAAAGGTATTCGGTCCGTTAAAGGTGTTTCAAACTGTTTTTTCACCAGGTTTTCACACCATTTTTAAAGCTAAATGACTGCTGTTGACTGAGCAGTCAGCTTCAGGCCATGACCGGTTGGATTTATTCCATGACACTTGCGTCAGAGTATAGGAATTCTCCCATTCATGGATTTCCTTGTTGACCAGTTTACCAGTCTACTCACATTCCCTCCTTCATCTCTGCGAAGCAACTGAGAGGAATATTAAAACTAGCATCTGGTTTACGAATATTTGGATTTTTAGTTATTTAGCATTTATTTATCATTTTTATACATATACAATAAAAATGAGTTGAAATATATATATATATATATATATATATATATATATATATATATATATATATATATATATATATATATATATATATATTCTCTCTCTTTTATTTCAGCAAGGGCTACACAGATAAACAGATAGACATAGTTTGAATGGTGACCGCAGCGAGTCTTCAGGAGCGAGTGATGTTCACATCACACCAAACTGTCACTTGGACATTTTTAACACCACAGGGCAGACATCAAAGATCAGTTCAGCACATCATACACACCACAAAATCAATATTAATGAGCTTGAAATTTTCAAAAAGCCTCTAGCGTGGGGGAAGGGTGTTGCCAGATGATAATACAAATTTCTGCTGTTTTGTGGAAACCATGTGGGTCTCTGGGGAGGTTTTACATGAAATGATGTGCTCTCTTTGTCTGGTATCTCCTCTGTGCCAGCATCTTGTTGGCATAATCTAATTAGATGAGCTGAGAAGGCCAGAATGTCACAGACTGGTAAACAATCATCTCATGCTGTGTGTTAGAGATTACAGACAAACAAGACCTATTATCTCCAAATTCACAAAGGTGTGAATGGAAATGTTCCTCAGATACACAAACTTTGGAATTCTATTCCAGGATTTAAGATTTAAGACAAAGGTTTAATGAGACATGTGTGATCTTTATTACATTAGATGATGAGTTTTCAAATAACAGATCTCCTTTCGAGGGATCCACAATCTTTAAATATAAAAGCATCTAAATATTTTATTGTATAAAGAAAAATAGCAATACTGTAAATATATTTACCCACCGTTTCACAGACAAGGCTTTAAGCTAATCCTAGACTAAAATGCATGTTTGAAGTGTTTTAACTGAAAGGTGGTCTGTCAGTCGTATAATGCAAGTCAGCGGAAACTTGGACTATAAGAGTAAATAAAACACGACAGACAAATCTAAATGAAACCCTGCGGCTCGTGGCGACACATTGATGTCCTAAAACACGAAATGATCGGTTTGTGCGAGAAACCGAACAGTATATAATTTTTTACCTCTAATACACCACTATGTCCAACTGCGTTCAGCACTCGTTTAGTGAGGTCTGATCGTGCTCTGACAGCGGCAGTGATGTCTCGCGCATATACTTCAATGAGAGCGAGACATCACTGCCGTTGTCAGAGCGTGATCAGACCTCACGAATTGAGTGATGAATGCAGTTGGACATAGTGGTGTTTTAGAGGTAAAAAATTATATAAATACTGTTCGGTTTCTCGCACAAACCGATCGTTTCGTGTCTTAGGACATCAGTGTGTCGTCATGAGCCGCAGGTTTTAATTTGGACTTGTCTATGCAAGTTTTATTTACTCTTATAGTAGAAGTTCCCATCCACTCGCATTATTTGACTGACAGACGACAGCGGTTGGAGTTAAAAATCATCATTTGTGTTCTACTGAAGAAACAAAGACACCTACATCTTGGATGCGCTGGGGGTAAGCAGATAAACATCAAATTTTCATTTTTGGGTGAACTATCCCTTTAATCCTGGCTTAGCCTAAGCCCTGTCTGTGAAACCGGGCCGTAAATATATAAGAAATGTACTATTTTTCTATCAGTACAATAAAATAATATGTGATCTCTTGATTTTCAACAGTTTAGAAACTACACATACAGTTTTTAAGCTAAGCTTTCGTGTCCAGATAACTGTTAGGGCCAACAAAATAACTTTGTATTACAATTCAATTTTAACTGTTAAAATTTAAAAACACCACTTTTTTTATTCAAGCCCAATATAGGGCGTCTTGGCATCCCCCACGGTCCCTCTGAGGAAAAGGTTGCTGTAGTTGCCGTCGATGACTGTGATGTGGCCATGGCTCTGAGTTTCGGGGGACAGATTGGGAACTACAGCTGTGCGGCCCGTGGTACCCAAACAGGCCAAAAGAAGTAAGTGTTTTCTTAAAATAAACATGAAATATTATTTATTTCTGTGATGCAAAGCTGAATTTTCAGCATCATTACTCCAGTCTTCAGTGACCACAAAACATTGAGTATTTTAAGGAATTGTGATTTCAGGTGGAGTTTTCATGTTTGTTGTGATCCCTACCTGACAGGCTGCGCTCTACCTGTTTCTCTCTTTCTTCTCACACTCCCTGTCTCCCACTTTCATTCATGTTTCCACCATCTAAAGTCCTCAGGGCATGATATTGTGTGCTGAAAGGAAGAGTGTGACGGGACAGAGGAACTTGAGTACACGAAGGCATGCTAACCACCGACGGGTGTTGAATAGCTGATCATTACAGGAGATTACACAGCGTTCTGCTTCTCCCCTTACACTCCATCTTTTTTTCCTAATCTCCACCAATCTGCACTCTGTCTCATGTCAAACCAGTTTTATGGGCTGTACAATGGAAACACACTCCCGGCTTATCTGCGGCTGGGATTTGCCATTATAAGCTAATTGTCTCTGTGTGTGGAGAACAGAGCAGTGTGAGATGGTGGAGATCCATCTGAGATAAGTGGAGATATGGTCCGTAAAGCCTCTGAAATGCAACTGCTAGGGTCAGACCATATGCTCGCAGTAAGTGCTGACCCATAAACCTACAGATCTATGTGGATTTATGAGTCACAATAGGAATTGTAGATGAAATGCACTTCAATCTGCTACAATGTGAAGCCCAGATGCTGAAATGCAAAACCACAGCATATCTGGCAAAAATAAAACAGAAAAACACTAAAATAAAACTAAATAATATTCTGGATTAAAAAAACATGTAAACACACTCCTTTTAATAGCTCTGCACTTTTTTTGTTCTAGTGTTCTTTCTTTTTTTCTCCTTTTTTCATAATCTAATAGCCTTTCTATGAATGATAGGTTATGATGGATATGATCATTGCTGCCAGATGTTGGCATATAATACTGGATAAATATCTGTTTTAAAAGGGAAAGAAAAAAGGGCTATAAAGGGCATTAACCTCATTTTGCTTCTTTCGAATAATGCAAAACCATGAACGTTTTATTAATAAAATATAAAAATGTTCTTTCAAAAAATACATTTAAAATGTTATTATATATTTATATATATATATATATATATATATATAATAGTGGCCAAAAGTGATGTCCGGCCTAGAAGAAACATCTTCACGCTTTATTTAAATATTATTAAAAATTTGTTAAAGATTATTTTGTAGTTGTACTTGGAGTCAATTGTTTTATTTGTGAAAATTCAATGAAACATGCCAAATTTTGTGGACATAATTTTTGGCCTGACTGTTAAACAAGGAACACATGCAAAACAAGATATTAATAACTAATTATGATGTAGTTAATATATGCTTTTTCTTGTAGCTGTAGTTTGCCATTTTTGCCAAATAAATTTGTCACATAAATACCAACACTGTAAACCCTAACGTTCAAAATAATTAATTAGTAGGACAAACTTAAACAAATTAGTTCAACTTTTATGAATATTTAGCACTTTCTTTTCCTTTCAAGTTCACAGAACTGATATATTTTAAGTAAACTGAACAGTTTCATTTTTTTGAGTTTAATGAACTTATTTCTTTTAATTTAGAAGAACTTAAGTTTAACAGAAACTGGACTGGGATTTCTATTTCCCAGCATGCTTTCCCCATGGCACTCGAAAGGGAGAATAAATGCTGAAATTAAGTGTTATATAATGTTTTTTTCTTTTGTGCAAGATTAATGCTAAGGGAGATTTAGTAGCGATTATTGTTTAGTTATGCTAATTTAGAAGAGTTTATGTTAATGTTGGTTTTTGTAGAGTTACCATCTGCTGACAAGTGGTGCATGCTGCTTGGTTTGAGAGTATGTTAAATGCATTATATTTCTAAACTCAGTTAGCAAGTGCTATACCATGCTATTGTTAACATATTAGCAAGTTAGCATTTTCTGAATTAGCTTGTTATATCTAGTTAAGTTACTAAAAATGTTCACATTGAGGTTACATGAAAATTTTAAGTTAAGTGACCTAGTGTACTCAAACAT